>NW_027252668.1:701191-708526 GCF_044704955.1 Pristiophorus japonicus | reverse complement strand
CCCCCTTCCACCCCCAGACTGAGGATCTCCTCCCGCCCCACCATCACCCCCTCCCCCCAGACTGAGAGTATCCCCTCCCACATCACCCCCCTCCCCCAGACTGAGATCTCCCCTCCCACATCACCCCCTCACCCCAGACTGAGGATCTCCCCTCCCACATCACCCCCTCCCCCCAGACTGAGGATCTCCCCTCCCACATCACCCCCTCCCACAGACTGAGGATCTCCCCTCCCACATCACCCCCTCCCCCCAGACTGAGGATCCCCCCTCCCACACCAACCCCTCCCCCCAGACTGAGGATCTCCCCTCCCACATCACCCCCTCCCCCCAGACTGAGGATCTCCCCTCCCACATCACCCCCTCCCCCCAGACTGAGGATTCCCTCCTCCCACATCACCCCCTCCCCCAGACTGAGGTTCTCCCTCCCACATCACCCCCTCCCCCCAGACTGAGGATTCCCTCCTCCCACATCAGCCCCTCCCCCCAGACTGAGGATTCCCTCCTCCCACATCAACCCCTCCAGGACGTGAGGATCTCCCCCTCCCCACCATCACCCCCTCCCCCCCAGACTGAGGATCTCCCCCTCCCACATCACCCCCCTCCCCCCCCAGACTGAGGATCTCCCCTCCCCCTAACTCACCCCCTCCCCCCCAGACTGAGGATCCCCACTCCCACATCACCCCCTCCCCCCAGACTGAGGATCCTCCCCTCCCACATCACCCTCTCCCCCAGACTGAGGATCCCCCCTCCCACATGACCCTCCCCCCCAGACTGAGGATCCCCCCCTCCCACATCACCCCCTCCCCCCAGACTGAGGATCTCCCCTCCACATCACCCCCCTCCCCCTCAGACTGAGGATCCCCACCCCCCACATCACCCCCTCCCCCCAGACTGAGGATCCCCCTCACACATCACCCCCTCCCCCCAGACTGAGGATCCCCCACTCCCACATCACCCCCTCCCCCCAGACTGAGGATCCCCCCTCCCACATCACCCCCTCCCCCCAGACTGAGGATCCCCCTCACACACCACCCCCTCCCCCAGACTGAGGATCTCCCCTCCCACATCACCCCCTCCCCAGACTGAGGATCCCCCACTCCCACATCACCCCCTCCCCCCAGACTGAGGATCCCCCCTCCCACACCACCCCGTCCCCCCAGACTGAGGATCCCCCCTCCCACATCACCCCCTCCCCCCAGACTGAGGATCCCCCTCACACATCACCCCCTCCCCCCAGACTGAGGATTCTCCCCTCCCACATCAACCCCTCCCCCCAGACTGAGGATTCCCCTCCCACATCACTCCCTCCCCCCAGACTGAGGATCCCCCCCTCCCACATCAACCCCTCCCCCCAGACTGAGGATTCCCCTCCCACATCACTCCCTCCCCCCAGACTGAGGACCCCCCCTCCCAAATCACCCCCTCCCCCCAGACTGAGGTACCCCCCTCCCACATCACCCCCTCCCCCCAGACTGAGGGTCTCCCCTCCCACATCACCCCCTCCCCCCAGACTGAGGATCCCCCTCCCACATCACCCCCTCCCCCCAGACTGAGGATCCCCCTCCCACATCACCCCCTCCCCCAGACTGAGGATCTCCCTCCCACATCACCCCCCTGTCCCCAGACTGAGGATCTCCCCTCCCACATCACCCCCTCCCCCCAGACTGAGGATCTCCCCTCCCACATCACCCCCTCCCCCCAGACTGAGGGTCCCCCTCCCACATCACCCCCTCCCCCCAGACTTTAGGATCTCCCCTCCCACATCACCCCCTTCCCCCAGACTGAGGATCCCCCCTCCCACATCACCCCCTCCCCCCAGACTGAGGATTCCCCTCCCACATCACCCCCTCCCCCAGACTGAGGATTGCCCTCCCACATCACCCCCTCCCCCCAGACTGAGGATTCCCCCTCCCACATCACCCCCTCCCCCCAGACTGAGGATTCCCCCTCCCACATCACCCCCTCCTCCCAGACTGAGGATTCCCTCCTCCCACATCATCCCCTCCCCCCAGACTGAGGATCCCCCTCCCACATCACCTCCTCCCCCCAGACTGAGGATTCCCCCTCCCACATCACCCCCTCCCCCAGACTGAGGATCCCCCCACCCACACCAACCCCTCCCCCCAGACTGAGGATCTCCCCTCCCACATCACCCCCTCCCCCAGACTGAGGATCTCCCTTCCCACATCACCCCCTCCCCCCAGACTGAGGATTCCCTCCTCCCCACATCACCCCCTCCCCCAGACTGAGGTTCTCCCTCCCACATCACCCCCTCCCCCAGACTGAGGATTCCCCTCCTCCCACATCAGCCCCTCCCCCAGACTGAGGATTCCCTCCTCCCACATCAACCCCTCCCCCCAGACTGAGGATCTCCCCTCCCACATCACCCCCTCCCCCCAGACTGAGGATCTCCCCTCCCACATCACCCCCTCCCCCCAGACTGAGGATCCCCCCTCCCACACCACCCCCTCCCCCCAGACTGAGGATCTCCCCTCCCACATCACCCCCTCCTCCCAGACTGAGGATCTCCCCTCCCACATCACCCCCTCCCCCCAGACTGAGGATTCCCTCCTCCCACATCACCCCCTCCCCCAGACTGAGGTTATCCCTCCCACATCACCCCCTCCCCCCAGACTGAGGATCACCCCTCCCACATCACCCCTCCCCCCAGACTGAGGATTCCCCTCCCACATCACCCCCTCACCCCAGACTGAGGATTCCCCCCTCCCACATCACCCCCTTCCCCCAGACTGAGGATCTCCCCACCCACATCACCCCCTCCCCCCTCCCACATCCCCCCTCCCCAGACTGAGGATTCCCCCCTCCCACATCACCCCCTCCCCCCAGACTGAGGATTCCCCCCACCCACATCACCCCCTCCCCCCAGACTGAGGATCCCCCCTCCCACATCACCCCCTCCCCCCAGACTGAGGATCTTCCCTCCCACATCACCCCCTCCCCCAGACTGAGGATCCCCCCTCCCACATCACCCCCTCCCCCCAGACTGAGGATCTCCCCTCACACACACCCCCTCCCCTCCCCCCAGACTGAGGATCTCCCCTCCCACATCACACCCTCCCCCCAGACTGAGGATCTCCCCTCCCACATCACACCCTCCCCCCAGACTGAGGATCTCCCCCTCCCACATCACACCCTCCCCCCAGACTGAGGATCTCCCCTCCCACATCACCCCCTACCCCCAGACTGAGGATTCCCCCCCTCCCACATCACCCACTCCCACCAGACTGCGGATCTCCCTCCCACATCACCCCCTCCCCCCAGACTGAGGATCCCCCTCCCACATCACCCCCTCCCCCCAGACTGAGGATCCCCCCTCCCACATCACCCCCTCCCCCCAGACTGAGGATCCCCCTCCCACATCACCCCCTCCCCCCAGACTGAGGATCCCCCCTCCCACATCACACCCTCCCCCCAGACTGAGGATCTCCCCTCCCACATCACTCCCTCCCCCCAGACTGAGGATCCCCCCTCCCACATCACCCCCTCCCCCCAGACTGAGGATCCCCCCTCCCACATCACCCCCTCCCCCCAGACTGAGGATCTCCCCTCCCACATCACCCCCTCCCCCCAGACTGAGGATCCCCCTCCCACATCACCCCCTCCCCCAGACTGAGGGTCTCCCCTTCCACATCACCCCTTCCCCCAGACTGAGGATCCCCCCTCCCACATCACCCCCTCCCCCCAGACTGAGGATCCCCCCTCCCACATCACCCCCTCCCCCAGACTGAGGATTTCCCCTCCCACATCACCCCTCACCCCAGACTGAGGAACCCCCCTCCCACATCACCCCCTCCCCCCAGACTGAGGATCCCCCTCCCACATCACACCCTCCCCCCAGACTGAGGATCTCCCCTCCCACATCACCCCCTCCCCCCAGACTGAGGATCTCCCCTCCCACATCACCCCCTCCCCCCAGACTGAGGATCCCCCCTCCCACATCACCCTCTCCCCAGACTGAGGATTCCCCCTCCCACATCACCCCTCCCCCCAGACTGAGGATCCCCCCTCCCACATCACCCCCTCCCCCCAGACTGAGGATTCCCCCCTCCCACATCACCCCCTCCCCCCAGACTGAGGATCCCCCTCCCACATCACCCCCTCCCCCCAGACTGAGGATCCCCCCCTCCCACATCACCCCCTCCCCCCAGACTGAGGATCTCCCCTCCCACATCACCCCCTCCCCCCAGACTGAGGATCCCCCCTCCCACATCACCCCCTCCCCCCAGACTGAGGATCCCCCCTCCCACATCACCCCCTCCCCCCAGAATGAGGATCCCCCCTCCCACATCACCCCCTCCCCCCAGACTGAGGATCTCCCCTCCCACATCACCCCCTCCCCCCTGACTGAGGATCCCCCCTCCCACATCACCCCCTCCCCCCAGAATGAGGATCCCCCCTCCCACATCACCCCCTCCCCCCAGACTGAGGATCTCCCCTCCCACATCACCCCCTCCCCCCAGACTGAGGATCTCCCCTCCCACATCACCCCCTCCCCCCTGACTGAGGATCCCCCCTCCCACATCACCCCCTCCCCCCAGAATGAGGATCCCCCCTCCCACATCACCCCCTCCCCCCAGACTGAGGATCCCCCCTCCCACATCACCCCCTCCCCCCAGAATGAGGATCCCCCCTCCCACATCACCCCCTCCCCCCAGACTGAGGATCTCCCCTCCCACATCACCCCCTCCCCCCAGACTGAGGATCTCCCCTCCCACATCACCCCCTCCCCCCAGACTGAGGATCCCCCCTCCCACATCACCCCCTCCCCCCAGACTGAGGATCTCCCCTCCCACATCACCCCCTCCCCCAGACTGAGGATCCCCCCTCCCACATGACCCCCTCCCCCCAGACTAAGGATCTCCCCTCCCACATCACCCCCTCCCCCCAGACTGAGGATCTCCCCTCCCACATCACCCCCTCCCCCTCAGACTGAGGATCCCCCACTCCCACATCACCCCCTCCCCCCAGACTGAGGATCCCCCCTCACACATCACCCCCTCCCCCCAGACTGAGGATCCCCCACTCCCACATCACCCCCTCCCCCCAGACTGAGGATCCCCCCTCCCACATCACCCCCTCCCCCCAGACTGAGGATCCCCCCTCACACACCACCCCCTCCCCCCAGACTGAGGATCTCCCCTCCCACATCACCCCCTCCCCCAGACTGAGGATCCCCCACTCCCACATCACCCCCTCCCCCCAGACTGAGGATCCCCCCTCCCACACCACCCCGTCCCCCCAGACTGAGGATCCCCCCTCCCACATCACCCCCTCCCCCCAGACTGAGGATCCCCCCTCACACATCACCCCCTCCCCCCAGACTGAGGATTCTCCCCTCCCACATCAACCCCTCCCCCCAGACTGAGGATTCCCCTCCCACATCACTCCCTCCCCCCAGACTGAGGATCCCCCCCTCCCACATCAACCCCTCCCCCCAGACTGAGGATTCCCCTCCCACATCACTCCCTCCCCCCAGACTGAGGACCCCCCCCTCCCACATCACCCCCTCCCCCCAGACTGAGGTACCCCCCTCCCACATCACCCCCTCCCCCCAGACTGAGGGTCTCCCCTCCCACATCACCCCCTCCCCCCAGACTGAGGGTCTCCCCTCCCACATCACCCCCTCCCCCCAGACTGAGGATCCCCCCTCCCACATCACCCCCTCCCCCCAGACTGAGGATCTCCCCTCCCACATCACCCCCCTGTCCCCAGACTGAGGATCTCCCCTCCCACATCACCCCCTCCCCCCAGACTGAGGATCTCCCCTCCCACATCACCCCCTCCCCCCAGACTGAGGGTCCCCCTCCCACATCACCCCCTCCCCCCAGACTTTAGGATCTCCCCTCCCACATCACCCCCTTCCCCCAGACTGAGGATCCCCCCTCCCACATCACCCCCTCCCCCCAGACTGAGGATTCCCCCTCCCACATCACCCCCTCCCCCCAGACTGAGGATTGCCCTCCCACATCACCCCCTCCCCCCAGACTGAGGATTCCCCCTCCCACATCACCCCCTCCCCCCAGACTGAGGATTCCCCCTCCCACATCACCCCCTCCTCCCAGACTGAGGATTCCCTCCTCCCACATCATCCCCTCCCCCCAGACTGAGGATCCCCCCTCCCACATCACCTCCTCCCCCCAGACTGAGGATTCCCCCTCCCACATCACCCCCTCCCCCCAGACTGAGGATCCCCCCTCCCACACCAACCCCTCCCCCCAGACTGAGGATCTCCCCTCCCACATCACCCCCTCCCCCCAGACTGAGGATCTCCCCTCCCACATCACCCCCTCCCCCCAGACTGAGGATTCCCTCCTCCCACATCACCCCCTCCCCCAGACTGAGGTTCTCCCTCCCACATCACCCCCTCCCCCCAGACTGAGGATTCCCTCCTCCCACATCAGCCCCTCCCCCCAGACTGAGGATTCCCTCCTCCCACATCAACCCCTCCCCCCAGACTGAGGATCTCCCCTCCCACATCACCCCTCCCCCCAGACTGAGGATCTCCCCTCCCACATCACCCCCTCCCCCCAGACTGAGGATCCCCCCTCCCACACCACCCCCTCCCCCCAGACTGAGGATCTCCCCTCCCACATCACCCCCTCCTCCCAGACTGAGGATCTCCCCTCCCACATCACCCCCTCCCCCCAGACTGAGGATTCCCTCCTCCCACATCACCCCCTCCCCCAGACTGAGGTTATCCCTCCCACATCACCCCCTCCCCCCAGACTGAGGATCACCCCTCCCACATCACCCCCTCCCCCCAGACTGAGGATTCCCCTCCCACATCACCCCCTCACCCCAGACTGAGGATTCCCCCCTCCCACATCACCCCCTTCCCCCAGACTGAGGATCTCCCCACCCACATCACCCCCTCCCCCCTCCCACATCACCCCCTCCCCCCAGACTGAGGATTCCCCCCTCCCACATCACCCCCTCCCCCCAGACTGAGGATTCCCCCCACCCACATCACCCCCTCCCCCCAGACTGAGGATCCCCCCTCCCACATCACCCCCTCCCCCCAGACTGAGGATCTCCCCTCCCACATCACCCCCTCCCCCAGACTGAGGATCCCCCCTCCCACATCACCCCCTCCCCCCAGACTGAGGATCTCCCCTCACACATCACCCCCTCCCCCCAGACTGAGGATCTCCCCTCCCACATCACACCCTCCCCCCAGACTGAGGATCTCCCCTCCCACATCACACCCTCCCCCCAGACTGAGGATCTCCCCTCCCACATCACACCCTCCCCCCAGACTGAGGATCTCCCCTCCCACATCACCCCCTACCCCCAGACTGAGGATTCCCCCCCTCC